>NC_057799.1:3958294-3965505 GCF_018294505.1 Triticum aestivum | reverse complement strand
TCGCTTCTACCACGGTTTTTTCCGTCATGGACGGCCCAAAGAATGTCATGCAGCTGCGTCTCCGGCCCGCCTAGGATGAAAAGCCCATTTTTGTCATGATTTTTTATCATAGAACTAGGAGCCCACTACATCTATGATGATACTGGGTTTTGTCACAATTATCGTCATAGAAGTTTCATATGTATGACAGAAAAAAAATTCGTTCGGCCCAAAATGTCACAGATGTGTCTTTTTTTTGTAGTGAAGACCACTCCTATTTACCCCATGAGGTCTTCTCTCTAACTTGGCATGCTGATGTTGGTTATATCATGCATATGGTGCCTTGCATTGCTTACTTTATATATCAAATATGTCAACTGCTTAGTTTAGACATGCTTTGTGTGAATGCCATCTGTTTAGTTTATTCATCGTTTATGTGAATGATGCAATGCCATCTTGTTTAGCCAGGCATCATATATGTGAATTTTGCAATGCCACTCTGCTTAGCCAGTCATCTTATATGTGAATTATATCAGGCCATACTTTTTTTCCTTACGTATTACATTTGTCAACAATGTTAGTACATTCAACTACTCTTCATGTGCATCAGCCATTTGACACGGTGATGGAAAATTCTGGAGTGAAAACAAGGTCTTCAGAGCAGACTATGCTATCTGACGAAGGGCATATCTCGCTGGTTACGGGTAGCTCCTCAGAGGAGGATTCAGAGACAGATGACCAATCCTATTCCCCCCCGAGGTGCATGCTCTAACTTGGCAGGGTTATGTTGCTCATATCGTGCGTATGGTATCTTGCATTGCTATGTCATTTTCTTAGTTTAGACATGATTTGTGTGAATGCCACCTGTTTAGTGTCTAATTACCATATATGTGAATTATGCAATGCCATCTTTTTGCAAGACATTATATATGTGAATTATGCAATGCTATCTTGTTGCAAGGCACTATATATGTGAATTATGCAATGACATGTTGTTTAGCCAAGCGTCATATATGTGAATTATATCATGCCGTCCTTTTTTTGTATTTCTCATTGCTTTTGTCGACAATGTTTGTATATTCAACTGCTCTTCCTGTGCATCAGCCATTTGAATTGGTGATGGAGAAATCTGGAGTGAAAACAAGGTCTTCAGAGCAGACAATGCTACCTGGTGAAGCAGATATGTTGCTGGTTACAGATAGCTCTTAGAGGAGGATTCAGAGGCAGATGACCAGTGTTATTACTCATATCATGCATATGTTGTATTGCAATGCTTAGTTTTTACATCATATACACGATATTGAATGCCGTCTCCTTAATTGACACATCATATATGCGATTGCCCTCTGCTCACTTCCTTAGTATATAAATCATATATTTGAATTATATCATGCCATGATGTAGACAGCATGTATCTGAATTATGGCATGCCAACCCATTTTCTAAAGACATAATATAGTTATATCATCTCATCCTGTTCACATAGTCATCATATTTTGAATTATGTCATTCTATCCGTGAATTATATCATGCCATCATGTTTCCATCGATGACATGTTTGTGATTTATGGCATGCCAACCACTTTAATAGACACATCGTATAGTTATATCATGTCATCCTGTTTACATAGTCATCATATTTTGAAGTATGTCATTCTATCCTGTTTAGTTAGCCATCATACGTGTGAAATTGTATCATGCTATCCTGTTTAATTAGCCATCATATATTTGAAATTATGTCCTGCTATTCTCTTTGGTTAGACAACATAAATGTGAATTATTTCATGCCTTGTTTTCTTCCCTACTATACATTGCACCTGTCTATCTTACAATGTCTGTACATTCAATTACTTTTCTTGTTTATCAGCCATTTCAATTGGAGGGGGTGATGGCAGTATCTGTGGGAGTAAAAACACGGTCTTCAGAACAGATCGTGCTACCTGTCGACGGAGATAGAACCACGGTTGTACTTGCCCAAGAACCAGCCCCGCCACACATAACCCAGACTCACGCAGATTGTACCCCTACCCAGTTGGACAGAGTACCAGCTACACCCCTTCTAACCCCAACCCCAGCAGATAGTAACCCAGTTCCTGTTGACACAGCACCGTCTCCACCACAGAGCACCCAAACACGAGCACTTAGTAAGGCAACTGCAGTGCCCAAAGTACGAGGACCACCACTCCGAACCCCAAGTCAACGCTTAAAGCAGAAGAAGAATTGTTCTCAGGTCAGGTTCCGTAGCTATGGTTCATACTACTTTTCTCTTGCATCACTTTATTTACTCATGCCAACTAATTTCAAATTTGAAGGATGCAATTGAAACTCCAATGGCGCAACAGGTATGTTTTAAACCTGTTTCTTTAACGTGTTTGCTGTTGTAACTTGCTCTATGTTGATTTCAGTTTCAATTGAATAAACAGTTATGTTCTCATGCCATGCACATTACAAGTGTTGTTATTGCTGTGTAGTTTCCCACACTTATATTCTGTCTATGCTGCTTTGTCTTAAATAGATATGATTCGAACTGTATCTATCTTGATTTGGCAACATAAACTAGAATGATATAGACCATACAGTGACCATACTACATAGATATATGTTTGTTTCATGTTGTTATCCTGTCCACCTTACTACTGAACTGGTTTACCAAAATGAGTTTCATATACTACATTGTAAACCTGTGATGTGTTTGTTTGTTTCTCCTTTAGAACGCGGATAAAATATTGGAGAAGAGTACCCCATTATGCAATGGTAAAGGAAGTAATGCAGATCAGGTTCAAGATAGTGAGACATCCCTGTTATTCTCCAAGAAAGCTGATAAAAACTATATTGAAGACACTGAGACAACCCCAAAGTCATGTCTTGATGTAGTGTTCCAGTTACTCGCTACTACTGCTGGCACCAGCTCTTCGAACTCGCTGCCTGAATCAGTTCGGCTTCTTGAGTCTCAACTTCAAGTTGAAAGACATCGATCAGATGTTATGCGACAGGAAGCCGAAGGACTGAGGAAGTCCCTGCAGAATTCAGATGCATACTTTCTGGTGCAACAGCAAGTGCTGGAGGATTTAAGCGCCAAACAAGAGAAAGTTAATAAGCTTGCTAAGCATCTTGCCAGCATTATGGGTACCCAAGATATTGTTTCTTGAGCTCTTCTGAAGTGGTTTCAGTTCTAGACTTGTTTTGCTGCGGCGTTTATATGCTGTTTGTTCCCTATATTTGCACTTGTGGAGAACTTTGATGCCCAGTGGATGTAATATGTGTAATAGCCGTGATAGCCTAGCGTAAGTTGCTTGCTTATTTATTTCCGTTGTCTTGTTTATTTATTTCAATGCAGTTCTTTTTCCGCGGTTTGCTAGTGGCCGGAATAACCTATTTTTTAAAACTAGGCCACATTAACAATGGGCTACATAGTTAACATGGGCCTCCTTCGGGCCGTAGAAACAATGGGCCTTCTAAGGGCCATAGAAACAATGGGCCTTCTACGGGGCGTAGACACAATGGGCCTTCTACGGGCCGTATGATCGGTTGGCCAAACATGGGCCAATAACAGACCACATTATGGTCGTAAATGGGCTAGAGTTGAAATCGTCCGTACATTGGCCGACCATAATGGGCCGTCGTTAATAGGACGTATTTGATGACGCTATGAAAACGGCCCAACGTATTAACGGGCCACAAACGGGCCGACTGTAACCACGGGCTGTATTTGGCCCACAAGCAGAAAATGACAGTAACGGGCCGAAAGTAAACGAATGCTGGAAATGAGCCCAAGAATAAATGGGCCCTGAGAAGGACGAAAGATAACATGGGCTGGAAACGGCCCAATGGAATAATGGGCTATTAATGGGTATAAAGTGATACATTGTTCATTACAGGCCAGTTTTACCACGGGCCGTTAATGGGCCGAGGTTTACTAAGGGCCTCATAGGGGCCAAAAGACATCATGGGCCATACATGGGCCGGAAGTTAAAACGGGCTGGAATTATATTGGACGGCCCAGATGACGCTACTGGGCCTAATTCGGATAGGCCGTAAACGGGCCCTGGGTTAGCGGGCTGTAAATGGGCTATATGCGAACATGCCGTTAACAGGCTTGCCGTGGGCCGGCCCGCCGCCTTTTGACCAAGTCAAACGGGCCATCCTTTTCATCGAAATGGGCCACTGTTGGGCCGTGCCACGTGTCGACCTATCATAGGCGCCTCCTGTCCAATGAGTGGATGACATCTGTCCCAACGGTGAGCCAACACGTGTTCCCTCCAGCAAATGATGATTTTACACGTGGAAAATCCCCATTGGTTGGGGCTGTTAGCGGATTATCGGATCCAAAACCGGACCCGATAGCTTAACGGCGTTCCGTTACGGTGGATGCCACGTGTCGGTCACCCTTGATGAAAGCACTTCTGTGACGGGCGATTTATCGTCATGGAAGTGGACACTTCCTTGATGATAATTTTGGTAATGTCTATGACAGCACAGGTATGACTATCTTGATTCTGTCATAAAATTTTCATGGATGTACATGCATGACAAAAAATGCGACCTACTGTGACAAACACATATCATCACGGAAGTGTATTTTTTTGTAGTGGTGTTCCAGCGATGGGTTGAGCAAGACAAGGGCATTGAGATCCTCCTCGACATACACCAGGGCGAGTGCGGGCACCATGCCGCCTCGCGGTCCCTGGTGGCCAAGGCCATCTGCCATGGTTTCTACTGGCCCACGGCCCTCGAAGACGCCGAGTCACTCGTCCTCAAGTGCAAGGGATGCCAGCGCTTCAGCAAGCGTAGCCACTAGCCGGTGTCGGCATTCCGGACCATCCCGATCGCCTGGCCCTTCACGGTCTGGGGACTCGACATGGTGGGGCCCTTCAAGACCGCTCGAGGCGGCATGACACATTTGCTGGTAGCGGTGGACAAGTTCACCAAATGGATCGAAGCAAGGCCAATCAAGAAACTGGACGGGCCAACAGCCGTCCGATTCGTCAAGGACATCGCGGTGCGCTACGGCATGCCGAACAGCATCATCACGGACAACGGCACCAACTTCGCCAAGGGCGCGCTCGTGCAGTACTGCTCCGTCTCCGGCATCCACCTCGACCTGGCTTCCGTTGCACACCCGCGGTCCAATGGCCAAGTCGAGCGGGCCAACAGCCTCATCCTATCCGGCATCAAGCCGCGGCTTGTCGAGCCGCTCATCCTTCACCCGGCAGCTGGCTCGACGAGCTGTCGGCCGTCCACTGGAGTCTCCGAACAATGCCAAACCGTTCGATAGGGTTCACCCCGTTCTTCCTCGTCTACGGAGCAGAAGCCGTCATCCCGACTGACGTCGAGTTCGACTCGCCGCGCGTCACGGTGTACACCGAAGCTGAAGCCAAAGAAGCCCGCGAAGACGGTGTCGACCTGCTCGAAGAAGCACGTCTCCTAGCGCTCAGCCGCTCAGCCATCTACCAGCAAGGCCTGAGGCACTACCACAACAAGAAGATCAAACCCCTCGCTTTTTGGGAGGGAGACCTCGTCCTCCGACTCGTCCAAGAGCAGACCGGCCAACACAAGTTGTCCTCCCCATGGGAGGGCCCCTTCATCGTCAGCAAAGCCTTGTGCGATCGCAACGCTTATTACCTCATCGACGCCCACAAGTCAAACAAGCGCAAGAGGGACACCACCGGCGAAGAAACAACCCGGCCGTGGAATGCAGAACTCCTCCCCCGTTTTATAGTTAGCCATGTGCACATATGTATCGCTGCCTTTTGTAATCATCTGAAAACTATGGGGTCCCCGAACGACCCTTGGGGGCTGCCTCTTCCGACCAATCTATCGTGTCTCCTGCATTTGTCCATTATTTACCTCTTTATCAAACCCGGCCACGGGTCCGGCTCGCTCGACCCGGTGGCTCGGGGGCTGGCCAGCATGGTCACTACCCGCCGCCTTACTTAGCGGTTCCTGACGTATTGGGATCGCCGCGGCCTTCCACTTCGCCCTAAGCCACGGAACCGGCGTCGGCTGTCGGCCAGCAAGCGCGCAAGGCCAGAACACCAGCATGCCACGAACACTAAGTCAAGGACCGCCGGGTCAACCAACCCGGCCACGCCACTTTAAGTTACCATACGACCGGCTGCTCGCCAACCGGCTTCGCCGGATTGCCGCCAGCCGGCCCAATGGGTGTTTCGCTCGCGCTCGACGTTTCGAAATGAAGGAAATATGCCCTAGAGGCAATAATGAACTTGTTATTTATATTTCCTTATATCATGATAAATGTTTATTATTCATGCTAGAATTATATTAACCGGAAACTTAGTACATATGTGAATACATAGACAAACAGTGTGTTACTAGTATGCCTCTACTTGACTAGCTCGTTGAATCAAAGATGGTTAAGTTTCCTAGCCATAGACATGAGTTATCATTTGATTAATGGGATCACATCATTAGAGAATGAAGTGATTGACTTGACCCATCCGTTAGCTTAGCACGATGATCGTTTAGTTTGTTGCTATTGCTTTCTTCATGACCTATACATGTTCCTATGACTATGAGATTATGCAACTCCCGAATACCGGAGGAACACTTAGTGTGCTATCAAACGTCATAACGTAACTGGGTGATTGTAAAGATGCTCTACAGGTGTCTCCGATGGTGTTTGTTGAGTTGGCATAGATCGAGATTAGGATTTGTCACTCCGAGTATCGGAGAGGTATCTCTAGGCCCTCTTGGTAATGCACATCACTATAAGCCTTGCAAGCAATGTGACTAATGAGTTAGTTGCGGGATGATGAATTACGGAACGGGTAAAGAGACTTGCCGGTGACGAGATTGAACTAGGTATTGAGATACCAACGATCGAATCTCGGGCAAGTAACATACCGATGACAAAGGGAACAACGTATGTTGTTATGCGGTTTGACCGATAAAGATCTTCGTAGAATATGTAGGAACCAATATGAGCATCTAGGTTCCGCTATTGGTTATTGACCGGAGACGAGTCTCGGTCATGTCTACATAGTTCTCGAACCCGTAGGGTCCGCACGCTTAACGTTTGGTGACGATCGGTATTATGAGTTTATGTGTTTTGATGTATCGAAGGTAGTTCGGAGTCCCGGATGTGATCACGTACATGACGAGGAGTCTCGAAATGGTTGAGACGTAAAGATTGATATATTGGATGGCTATGTTCATACACCGGAAGGGTTCCGGGAGGTTTCGGATAAAACCGGAGTGCCGGAGGGTTACCG
>NC_057799.1:3957333-3957987 GCF_018294505.1 Triticum aestivum | reverse complement strand
CGGACCCTCTTTCCCTCTCCCTCCCCCTCTCCTTCCTTCCCCCTCCTAGTAGGACTAGGAAAGGAGGAATCCTACTCCTACTAGGAGGAGGATTCCACCCCACTTGGCGCGCCCTCTAGGGCCGGCCGACCTCCTCCTCCCCTCCTTTATATACGGGGAGGGGGCACCCCATAGACACACAAGTTGATTTCTAGCCGTGTGCGGTGCCCCCCTCCATAGATTTCCACCTCGGTCATTTCGTTGTAGTGCTTAGGCGAAGCCCTGCGTCGGTAACTTCATCATCACCGTCATCACGACGTCGTGCTGACGAAGCTCTCCCTCGACACTCAGCTGGATCTAGAGTTCGTGGGACGTCACCCAGATGAATGTGTGCAGATCATGGAGGTGTCGTACTTTCGGTACTAGGATTGGTCGGATCGTGAAGACGTACGACTACATCAACTGCGTTTTCATAACGCTTCCGCTTTCGGTCTACGAGGGTACGTGGACAACACTCTCCCCTCTCATTGCTATGCATCACCTAGATGGATCTTGCGTGTGCGTAGGAATTTTTTTGAAATTACTGTGTTCCCCAACACGGATGCCTAAGTACTGCGCGCTCCTCTCGAAGGCCAAAGCCCTTGTCACGGGCCGGAGCCTCGGCCGTCAGACTCG
>NC_057799.1:3935916-3957109 GCF_018294505.1 Triticum aestivum | reverse complement strand
AAGACGAAAAGCAAAAGCACAGCATCCTCGAAATTCATACATACCGTCGGGTTGATCGACCCGGCCCTGCCACTTTAAATTACCGCACGACCGGCTGCTCACCGATCGGCTTCGTGGGATCGCTGCCAGCCGGCCCAGTGGGTGTTTCACTCGCGCTCAATGTTTCGACAGCCTAAGTACTGCGCGCTCCTCTCAAAGGCCGAACTCCTTGTCACGGACCGGAGCCTCGGCCGTCAGACTCACGGGGGGAAGCCCAAGAGGGGAAAATCGCAAGAAAACGGCTCAAAAGACAAAAAGCAAGAGCGCAAATAGCCACGGAATTTATACATCACGAGTACAAATTTAAGCAGGCCCCAAGGCCAGAATTCATTACACCCAGATACCCCCAGTGGGTGGGTGGACCTGCTACCTAACATAAATTTTTACTAAGTTAAAAATAGGCAGCCTCAGGCATCTCCCTCGGTGGCCTCCGAGTTCGCCGAGGTGCCGGTGTCTCCCTCCTCCACGTCTGCATGGCGGTAGATGTCCATCTCCTCGGAGCTGCCCTCCGGGTCATCCAGAAGCAGGCCGTAGTCGTCAGTAGGCACGACTCCACCATCCTCCGCCCGCTCCGGCCAGAACTCATCGTGGAAGGCGAACCCAGCAATGTAGCTAGCCCGAGCAGCGATCCGGCCGGCCTCCGCCTACAGCTGGCTCTCCGAGCCGGCTCGCTGGCCCATCAACGCGTCCAGCGATAGGTCCGGATGCCAATACATCATGAACCTGAGCGCCATCTCGGCGCCAGCATGAGCGGTAGAAACGCGCCAGTCATGGAGCCAATCCGGTGCCGCCTCCAACCACCACGCCAGCCGCGTGAAGCTGCTCGGCGCAACGAAACCCCGCTAGAGGGCCGCTGTCATCGTCGCGCCGGCCTGAGAAAGCCGCCCCATCTAATTTCCCAAGACGCGCAAACAAGCCTCGGCGGCGCTCACGATCTCCGGAAAGGTCCAGGCCACCTGCGGGTCAGTCCCGGAGCCGACGACCCCCTGCAGGTCCCGCTGAAAGCGGATGGCCTCCTCCGCTAGCTGACGCGTCTCCAGGAAGGCCCCTGTCAAGAAGAAAAGCAAGTCAGAAGAAAGCCACCAAGGACAAGAAGTCGGGGTCCCAGCCCGGCAAAACCCAAGGAAAGCACTTTCTGGAGAAGGACTCTTCCAGGTGCTGCGCTTCGAGCAACGTACCGCGTCACTCCTGGGCGATGGTGCGGTCACGCTCCTGGAGCGTCTTCTCCAGATCGGCGACCTTGGCAAGGGCTGCCTTCAGCTCGGCGTCCTTGTCCTCGGCCGCCTTCTCGGCCTCCTCGCGGCGCCGGGTTTCCCCTGATGGGTCTCCTCTGCCGCGGCCACCAGCGCCTTCAGGCGTTCCACCTCGGCCTGGAGCTGACCCTTGTCGTTGGCCAGCTTGCCGCGTTGCTGGTCCGCCCCGGCAAGGGCCCGCTGCGCCTCCACAACCTTGGCGGTTTCTGCCTTGAGGCGTTCCACCTCGGCCTCAAGACGGCCCTTGTCACCCGCCAGCTGCTCCCGCAGCCGGCTGGCTTCATCGAGCGCCTGCCGGGCTCTCGTCGCCTCCGCCCTCACCCTTGCCACATCGGACCCAAGCTAGCCGGCGTCGGCAATGAGTCGGTCGTAGTGGAAGCCAACCCGAATCAGTCGGGTCCTCCAGGACAGCACCTCGGCTGCAGAAAAAAGATTTAGAAACATAGTGCTATTTTAAGATTCGACCCAACTGCTACACAGTTGGCCTGAATCTCGGGGGCTACGCAAAAGAATACCTGCCGCGGCGCGGAGCTCCTCCTCCTTGGTGGTGAGCTGCTCCTTGAGCCGTCGGTGCGTCTCCAGGAGCCGGTTGAAGACGCTGAACCGGTAGGAGTCCAGTTGCTGCAGAAGGCAACGATCAAAATAGGACAACAATTTAAGATTCGGGGGCTACACCCAGTGGGTGCGCTGGCGCGCCCCCACAAAGAATAAGCAACAGAAAAAAAGAAAAAAACAGAAGGCAACGGAAAACTTACGAACACGGCACGCTCCAGCTCCCGTGTCTGCTCCACCTCGGCCTGGGCAAAGGCCTGGATCCAGTCCGTCCGCCCTCGCAGGCGCTGGGTCACGGCGGCCATCGCCGCCTCCTCCCGTGTCAGAGGCCCGAAGAAGACCTCGCTAGTCCCGCTCCGCGCCGGCTGCGACCCGATAGACTGGCGACCCCCTGGCCTAAGCACCAGGGCGTGCTCTCCACTGGCCACCTCCCCTGCGGCCGGCGCCTTCTCCGGCACCATCGCCGGTTCGGCGGCCGGAGTGGCTTGCGGCTCCACCACCAGCGGCGCCTCGCTCGTCGGCGTCTGAGATGGTGCCGAAGCGCCTCCTCCAAGATAGCATCGCCGCCGCCTCCGTCGGCCCCCATCCGCTCGACCACGTCGGTCTGCGGCGGGGCGTCGTCCCCGACAACTAAGACCTCCCGATTGAGGTCCATCACATCCGCACGGCCGCCTTGGCCGCGCTCCCCCTCCAGCGACAGCAGGAAGACCGTCGCCGCCGCCACCGTCCTTGCCGGCATCTCCAGCCACGTCGGCTCCTTGCTGGCCCACACCCGCGTCGCCGCGGCGTTAACCCAGGCCTGGGTCGACGCCGCCTCCAACTCCGCCTTGGCCTGGTTCCGGTCCCGCCAGGCCAGGCCTTCGGTGTCGGCCGAGTCCAGACCAAGATCCGGATCCGCCCGCTCCTCCTCCTCGTCCCGGTCGATGGTGCCGGACCGGCTCCTCCGGAATGCGACGCCCTCATTGGACGCAGCATCCGCCGCCGCCAGCGCCAACGAGATCGGTGACCTGAAACACAAGACAGAGTAAATACGGAAGAGCCAAGCAGAGCCGCTCGGCCACTCGGTTCAAGCAAGAAAGGAACTCACCCCGGCACCACCGGAATGGCGGGCCTCGCCGCCCTCTCCTGCGGAGTGCCGCGCCTCCTCTTGGCGGGCGGCTTCGCGCCCCCGGCCGAGCTCGCCACGCGTTTCATGGCCGGGGTCCGCGACACGACATTGTCCTTCCCGTGCGGCCTGCTCGCCGCCGGCGCCCCCTCGAGACGACCCGGCTCCGGCCGCGCCGCCGCCTCCTCCACCTAGCACCGCTACAACAGCGACTCGCGTCAGCACCCCCAAGATCGTCCCGCGGCCGGCAACTCAAGAAGTGAAGACAAACTTACCCGCTCGGCGCCCTACCCCCGCGTCGGCGGTCGTCCCCTCCCCTCCGTCGTGGGCCTCAGGCTCCTCCGAGGCAACGCGCACCACCTGCGTCCGCGCTCTGTCGTAAGGATGCCGGATGGCGTTCAGGAGCACCTCCCGCGTCGCGTTGGGGCGAATAAGAAGATGAGCAGCAGCAAAGTATGGAGACCAGGCACTCACCATGGGCGCCGGGTTCGCCTAGCGGTACGGAGATTTCCCGAACTCCTAGTCGTCCCGCAGGTTGGCCTTGGAGATGTCATTGACCCGGCGGGCGACCTGGTCCGCCCCCAGCCGCAAGTTCGACATGCGATTGGGGTCCTGAAGCCCGGTCATCTCGCCGATGAGGTGGTTGCGCTGCTGCAGCGGCAGCACTTGGTGGACGATAAAGGCGGTGATGAGGTCGGTGCCAGTGAGCCCTTCTCGCTCCTTCATCACCGACACCCGCTCGCACAGGTTGAGCACCTCCTATGACGGATGCTTGGGGTAACCCCAATTCTATTTCTCCCTCGGCGGCGAGTTGACGAAGGGCGGCAAGTTGATGCTGTCCGCACCGAGGTTGCGGACGTAGAAGAAAGAATTCTGCCACTTCTTGACAGAATCCTCCAGCGGCATCTTGGGGCAGTCAGCGCCCGACCGCTTGGAGTTGACGGCGGCCTCGCACTCGGACATCTCCCCGGCCCTCGGCCCCTGCTGCTTCAAGGAGAAGTAGTGCACCCAGAGGTCGATCGAAGGCTCGACCCCCAGGTACCCCTCACAGAGGGTGACGAAGCCCGAAAGCTGCGCGATGGCGCCGGTGCCAAGATGATGAGGTTGCAGCCCGAAGAACTCCAGGAAGTCGCGAAAGAAGGTGCTCGCCAGAAGGCCGAACCCGCGCTAGAAGTGCGGGTAGAACACCACGCGCTCCATGCCCTTTGGTCGCGGCTCCCGCTTGCCCTGTGGCAGGCGCACGGCAACCTTCGTCTCCCCCGGCAAGCGCCTGGTGGTGCGAAGATAGTCGATGTCATCCAGGGTGACGGTCAAGCCCATCCACGAGCCCGATGGCAGCGCCCTGGACGAAGACGAAAAAGAGAAAGGAAGAAGAACGGTGATTAAGCTCCGCTCGAAGCAGCACGCGACGGTCGCAAGAAGCAGAGGAAGGAAGAAGGGGCAGGGGAATGCGAGCGAGAATGATTTCTGCCGCCCCCTCCCTCCAATTTATAAGCCACTGTTTGAAACATGGGGAAGTGGGATCGTTTGTGCTCGCCTTTCCCACTCCCCCGCAATAACTGCGCATGTATGTGCGCAATAACTGCCTCGAGAATGGCAACCGACTTGTGGACGCCGCAATAAATCCGTGCGCGTGGGCCGAGGGCGCGCGGCCACGGGCCAAAGTGTGTCGCCCTCTCTTGTCGCGCGCGTGGCCTATCAGCCCCTCCGGCTTCCGGGCGCCATGTGGCGCCCGCGCGAAGTCCAAAATATTACCCCAAGATTTGACGGACTCTTCGGTTTCCCGCCCCTGACGGGGTGCCGCGATCCGGCTTCCGGAAGCCGGCACACACTAGGTGTTTCCGGACCCGGCGGGCACAAAATTCGCCTCCTCGGGGTGGGGAAACTGCGAAGGCCCTTCCATCCGAAGACGGCGCACCTTCACAGCTTCGGGGACTACTGTTGGGGGGATGAACCCCAGGCAGGCAATGGAACCCGTATCCTTTTCAGAATCAACGGGCCCAGCAACGCCCCTCAAGCCAGCCCACGCTTGACCCGGCCAAGCCCCTCGACCCGGCCAAATTCCTCAACCCGGCCCCAACGGCCGACGCAAGGCAGCCGAACCCGGCGCACCAAGACTTCCCCAACAAGCCAGCTTCCCCTTGGCGTGTTCCCCAACCCGGCCATGGGTCAGCTCCCGTCCCATCCAAGCCATACGATGGGACGAGTCTTCATTCAGAGATGAGAAAGGCAACAGTGCCCCACCCATGCCTCTGGTCAGCCGGGCGTGGCAACAGTGCCCCACCTACCCGCTGACCAGGGTTGGCATGGCTACAGTGCGCCCGTCGTCACTGCCGACGCCAGCAAGCGGCGACTTGACAGAACGCCACTGTAGCGGACTCAACCCGGCTACTCCCTGACGACCGACAAGACGGCCAACAGTGCCCCTACACCCGGCGGGTCCCGCACCCGGAGAACCCGGCGGGTCCCAGCACCGGCTTCCCAGACGATGACAACCCAGCCCCACGGCCTTGTAACATTACCATTGTACCCCTGGGGTTTGACCTATAAAACCCCCCAGGACCTCATGCATACGGGCGATCACTCACTCACACACACATAGCAAGCAACACCCAAGGAGAGGGAGCAGCCTAAGCATTGGCCTGCCTTCCTTCTTCCTCCATAAAGCTCTAGGAGCAACTCTGTACTGATACACATCAACTACACTCGGCAGGACTAGGGGTGTTATCTCTCCGGAGAGCCCCGAACCTAGGTATGTCTTGCGTCCCGCGCTCGCTCATGCCGACCTCGCCTCCGGAGCCCACCAGTGCCCTCGAGCCTCCTCCTATCTTTAGCCATCCCTTGGCATCTGCCGTGCGCCCACCACGACAGCCAGTGCATGAGCAACATCCGCACATATTTTCGAAGAGCACTTAGCCGTCGTTACGTGTCGCGTGTTGGGTGCTCCCTCAAGATTTTTTTTCTATAGGCGTTTTCTGGTTTAGATGGTTTGTTTTTTAGGTTTTTTTGGCTTTTGGGTTTTCGCCTAGTTTTCCTGACATTTTGAAGAAAAAACAAATTTGGAAAAAGAATTGCGTGAAAAACGTGTTTTTTTCTTCCAAGAGACACATATTTGCTTCTCGTGGAGGCACAGGTTTGCTTCCGCGAAGCCTCTCGGAAAGGGAAAACGTGTTTTTTTTCTCAAAAAAAGAAAAAAATGTGTTTTCTTTATTATTATTTTTGCTTCCACGAGAGGCATGCTTCTCGTGGAGGCACAGGTTTGCTTCTGCGAGAGGCATACTTGTGCCTCTCGGAAAGGAAAGAAACACTTTTTTTGCTTCCACGGTAGGCACAAGTTTGCTTTCTATGGAGGCACAAGTTTGCTTTTGCGAGAGGCACAGTTGTGCCTCTCGGAAGATGAAAAACAACACATTTTTTCCCATGAGAGGCCCTGATTTGCTTCTCGTGGAGGGGCAGATTTCTTCCCTAAGAAGCACCGGAAAGGTAAAAAAAGAGAAATAAACGTGCTTCTGGCTATGATTTTTTTTTCGATTGTACCCAGTTTTTTTTCATGAAAAACAGTTCGTCGAAACCTATTAACATGGGATCTAGTTTCTAAGATCTCGACGCGAGGAATCCAACGGTGAAAACGGTTCGGGATTTGGACGCATGGTGTGAGAGATAAAACATTTTGAAAAATGAATCTACGAAAAAAAGTAAACTCCCAGGCTACCACTTGTCAGCCCCTTGGGGAGTTGAGAGTGACCTTTTCAAGAGGTACCCTTAACTAGTGATTTCGTATTTTTGGTCATCGGGCTTGTGTGCGGGGATGCGCCTGCCCACGCCAATGGCTTGTGCATGTCTGTGTGGTGGCTCGGCCCTGGTATGCCCAGCCTATTGTTCAGTGCTTGTTTACCAAGGATCTATAGAGAACACATGTTCATACTAAAGCTGACCAGAAAACAGTGGCCACAACTAAACAAAGACGGTATGCATTTAACATTGTCCATTTCTCATAAAAACATAGGACACGAAAAAAGGCACACCCAGGTCCCCAACCCAAGGATCTACAAAGAAAATTATCACAAGAATAGAATGGACACCACAAAGTCCTGGTAATCATTAAAAACGATATAAAACATAGTAAGGGACACAATAACATTTATTGCATGCCACAGAAATATAGAAATATTAACGTCTGCATGATTTCTTCTAATGCATATCACCTTCAAGAATCATTTTTTTACTGCATGCTTGGATCGCCCGCTCCAGCATTACACAATACTCAGTAGTCGCAGTTGCTGCATTCTTCTCATTATGCAAGAAGTGGACCATGCTTTTGATGTTCCACGGGGTGAGGAGGCCCATTGCGAGGTTTAAAACCTTCTGTTGCACAGCCAGATCACCGACTGCTAGCGCACGGAGCACATACGTGGCCATGTCATCCATACCAGAACCTTCCATGATGGCAGACTTGAGCTGTTGTAGCCGATCGAGAACTATTACCATATTTTCAGTTCGTAGAGATGGTGTATGGGTAATCAAATTACAATAGGCTTTTGCCACGGCATAAGCAAATCCTGGCAGAATAGAGGACAATGGCAACAGTGCATCGGCGCATCCACACACCACTTCTGTGTGGGGTGATGATAACAATGAAACAAAGCCCACAATACATCTGACATCATTGACATGAATAGGCAAACGAGGGAGGCATGTTTGCATGATCCTCAATGCACCACGTTGCGCTGGGAGCGTAAACAACCTTAGATCTACTGGGTCACGTAAAATGTACCCAAAGGCCTCATCCTCCCAACAACAACTAATGGCATAGAGGGCATTATTGCGGGCAGATGGATCCATCGTCATGTTTGTGGCAATGGATGCTCTTATTGCCTTCAATGTGTAGCGGGCTGCATGGTTCATTGTGGTGTGGCTGTGGGCTTGGATCAAAATTGAGGTGAGGCTGGAAATGAGGTGATGAAGTTGTATGTCACCTGGAAGGGTTTCGCCCCTAGCAAGGTGCACCATAATGTCTACCATGGCACATATTTTGGCGATATCGTCGCCACACAGAAGATTGGATGCGGTTACTGAGAAGTCAGCACATGGTGAATTCGTCTCCATGACCACAACAAAGGTTTCTGCAAGTGTTTATTCTAACCTTTGTACTCGGTAGAATTCATAGAGCGTAGACTCGAGAAGTTTCGGCTATGATGGAGGCTTGATATCGTGTTGTGGATGTATTGTAAAGGTGGAGATGCCAATATACTTAATTGTGGGCTGATCCAAACTGGGAAAATGATGGCTTCATATAGCAGGATAACATAACAAAAATTGGAAGAATATAACTCAGAGTAAATGAAAAACTTATGAATAGCCAATATTGGATATAATGCCTAAAATAGATATGTGGTACTTAATTAAGATTTAATATTAGCTATCCAGATGCCATGCCGACCAAGGGTCGTGATGTTGATATATTCCACACAACATATATTGTCTCATCAACAAACTAATCAACTTTGTGTTGAAATGGTAGACATTGTTTGTCGACATCATTGAGGGACTCTTAAGTAAGTTTACACCTAATAAACTCATATGTAACTTGTTATGCAAGTGCAAGCCATGTGGGGCTCAAGAGTTGTAGGTATCTTATGTCGTATGGGTGTGCTTTTAAAAATCAATGTCAATGGTTGTATGTCTACTTTTGTTGATGGTGTGTCTCAATCTATGGATAATATTATTAATCAGTAAAATCTATTGCAGTGTGATGGATCTAGGTCTAAGTTTGATGTTGTTATCGGCTTGCAATAAGAAAATACATTTCCAGCACCAACACTATTGTATAAAGAACTATTAGTGAAGGGCGCAAAATTGTTACCGATGACGAGTAAAGTGATTGGCTTTATGTGCTCCTGATTTGTAAGAACTTATCAGTGATGAGTGGGCCACCAGCCCATCCATCACTGGTAACAATTTACTTGTAGAAGAAGTGAAGAATGCAAAATTGCTACTAGTGACTAGTAGAGTGGTCTTCACTTGTAAAGTTGTTACTGATGATGGGCGGGCGGTGGCTAGTAGAGTGGTCTCCACATCAATAAGCACTTGGGGGGTGTCCAAACCTCCATCTCCATCGTTACAACCTTGGAGGAAGACCGGAAGGGAGCCATCATCGTTGCCGCATCGTCTACACCAACACCCTTCTCATTCTCCCATAACCACTACAAAAAAAAGACACATACCGCTTCGTGCAGAGTTAAGATGCAACATAGTTGTCCATTCTTGCATCAATCGGCTCTCGTTTTTGATGTTGTTGCTATTTGAGTTCCCTTTCCATCATTGGATACTTCACTATGGGAAGGTTGTAATCAAGGTCATAATTCCTTTCCCTATTATTATGGATCTAGGTCCCTCAAAGTTCAAAACTTTCCCGTGCAAGCTTGCGTTGTGAGCCATGGTGAAACGGATCCAATCTTGCAAACTTCAAAACATGGAATCTATAACCATATAGACACACCTCTCCGAGCATCCAGGGACACTCAAAAATACATTCCAAATATTATGGTCATTTTAGATTGTTGGAGAGAATTGGAAATGTATCTTACAAGCTCCTCCTTCTAGATGGATGCAAATTTGATCATACATTTCACATCGATGGCATAATACTCATTGAATTAGAGGAAGTGCCCAGGCCATGTGTAACCCTAATCCGCCCTTTCCGACATCTGATGACATAATACTCATTGAACCAGAGGAACCGCCTAGTGCAAAGCTTATACCAAGAGTTTAGGAAAATATCACTGTCCATGTGCTCCAATGCCTCTTCAGACGGGAGAATCTGCTCCCCCCACCCCCCCACCCCCGCGTATATCAAGCAACGTGTGGAGATTGAACACTCATCCAAATGATTTTCTGAGGAATTCGTCCTTGCGGGTATGCCTTATCTATTGCCAGGCCTGAACTAGAGAAAACATAAAGTTTTATAGTTTCTATAGAATATATCAACACCATGGATTCTGGCGCTAACTCCCGGCCTGGTTTAGCCACCCAGTCTCCATTCAACATGGATTTACATAGCTCGCGCAGAGTTACGTGCAACGCAACCATCCATCTAGCATCAAGCGACTCTCATCTTCAACATAGTTGCTATTTTAATTCCCTTTGTGTCACTAGACATTTAACTATGGGAAGGTTGTAATTCAAGGCCATAATTCCTTTTCAACTTATTCTGGATCTAGGCCCTCAAAGTTCAAAGCTTTCCCAATGAGGGAGTTGTGCATGGTAGTGGGTTCAATCTTGTAGTGATCTATCCTAGTGACAGAAAGGGAACGAGCACGTATTGCATTCTTGCTACTAAGGATAAAAGGATGGTTTACTTATCACACTTGGATGATAGTTTTACTTTCTATATTATTTCATCATGCTTATTGCAATGCTTTGTTTGTTATAAACTTAATACTTTGAGATACATGCTCGATAGTGGTATTGGAGTGGAGTATTAGTTGTAGATGTAGTTGGATTAACAGTCTACATATCATGGACGTAATGCCTATGCAAGATTATGCCATGAAAGGTCATAGTCATAAATAAAAATATTGCAATCTAATGGCTTGCCAACTGTAATTTGTTCAACATGCCACATTTATCTTGCTCGGACAGATGCCTTTAGTGAAACTATGACCCCTTGGGTCTCTCTTCTTTTAATGGAAACACCGTTACAAACACTTTTTTTATTGTATCATTTTATTTATTTTATCTATCTACCAAAATTCCTACCGTACCAAACAATTTATCCTTGTAACTACCAGGACAAGAACCTTGACAACCTTCTTGGAACGTTGGGGGCCAAGAGTGTTCTGTGATTGGCATGCATGTACCGAGGATTTCTTTTTTCCTGTAGGAACTCCCATTGGTTCGGTAAACCTTGGTTCTCAATCGAGGATATTACTTATTACTAGGTTACTTCACCCTTGCACGTGCGGGTTACCCAACCACTATTACGAGAGACCACGCAACTTACGTCGTGAGCCCGTAATGAAATGAATCCAATCTTACGAAGTTCAAAACATGGAATCTACAGCCATATAGGCACACCTCTTCGAGCATTCACAAACACCAAAAAATACATTTCAAAACCCTTTTACAGTGATGGAGAGAGTTGGGCATGTGTCTTACAAGCTCCTCCTCCTAGATGGATGCGAGTTTCGTCATACATTTCACATTGATCGATGGAAGACACATTTAGGGCCTGAGGCTGTGCCTAACCCTAATCCGTCCCTCCTTAACTCTGATGACACAATACTCATTGAACCAAACGAACAACACAATACTCATTGAACCAAATGAACTACTCAGTGCATGCTTATACCAAGAGTTTAGAGAAATCTCAATGTTCGTGACCACGTGGTCCAATGGCTCATCAATGGGAGAATCTGCCCACCCATATACCAAGCAACATGGGGAGATTGAACATGCATCCAAATGATTTCCCGAGTATTCATCTTTGCAGGCAGGTCTTACCGTTGTACCGTTTTATCATTTCTACTAAATAAATCAATACCTTTGATTCTAGCGCCAAATCCTGGCCCACTTTAGCCGCCCGGTCTCCAATCAACGACAAGATACCGCTTCACGCGGAGTTCCGATGCAACATAGTCGTCCATCTGGCATCAAGCTACTCTCATCTTCGACGATGTTTCTATTTGAATTCCTTTTCCGCCACTAGACATTTCACTATGGGAATGTCGTAAATCAAGGCCATAGTTCATTTCCACTTATTCTGGATCTAGGCCCCTCAAAGTTCAAAGCTTTCCCGTGTAAGCTTGCATCGTGAGCTCGCAACGAAACCAATCCAATCTTACAAAGTTCAAAACATGGAATCTACAACCATATAGGCACACCTCTCCAAGCATTCACAAACACTCGAAAATACATTCCAAATATTATGGTCCTTTTCGAGTGATGGAGAGAGTTGGGCTCCTACGGTATCCGGGAGTTGCACGATCTCATGGTCTAAGGAAAAGATACTTGACATTGGAAAAGCTCTAGCAAACGAACTACACGATCTTTGAGCTATGCTTAGGACTGGGTCTTGTCCATCACATCATTCTCCTAATGATGTGATCCCGTTATCAATGACTCCAATGTCCATAGTCAGGAAACCATGACTATCTGTTGATCAACGAGCTAGTCAACTAGAGGCTTACTAGGGACACGTTGTGGTCTATGTATTCACACATGTATTACAATTTCCGGATAACACAATTATAGCATGAACAATAGACAATTATCATGAACAAAGAAATATAATAATAACCATTTATTATTGCCTCTAGGGCATATTTCCAACAGTCTCCCACTTGCACTAGAGTCAATAATCTAGTTCATTGTGATGAATCGAACACCCATAGCGTTCTGGTGTTGATCATGTTTTGCTCTAGGGAGAGGTTTAGTCAACGGATCTGCTACATTCAGGTCCATATGTAATTTACAAATATCTATGTCTCCATTTTGAACACTTTCACGACTGGAGTTGAAGCGATGCTTGATATGCCTGGTCTTCCTGTGAAATCTGAGCTCCTTGGCAAGGGCAATAGCTCTAGTGTTGTCATAGAAGAGAGTCATCGGGCCCGACGCATTGGGAATCACCCCTAGGTCGGTAATGAACTCCTTTATCCAGACTGCTTCCTGTGCTGCCTCTGAGGCCGCCATGTACTCCGCTTCACATGTAGATCCCGCCACGATGCTCTGCTTGCAACTGCACCAGCATACTGCCCCTCCATTCAAAATATACACGTATCCGGTTTGTGACTTTGAGTCATCCAGATCTGTGTCGAAGCTAGCATCGACGTAACCCTTTACGACGAGCTCTTCGTCACCTCCATAAACGAGAAACATATCCTTAGTCCTCTTCAGGTACTTCAGGATATTCTTGACCGCTGTCTAGTGTTCCATGCCGGGATTACTTTGGTACCTTCCTACCAAACTTACGGCAAGGTTTACATCAGGTCTGGTACACAGCATGGCATACATAATAGACCCTATGGCCGAGGCATAGGGGATGACACTCATCTTTTCTCTATCTTCTGCCGTGGTCGGGCATTGAGCCGTGCTCAATTGCGCACCTTGCAATACAGGCAAGAACCCCTTCTTGGACTGATCCATATTGAACTTCTTCAATATCTTGTCAAGGTACATACTCTGTGAAAGACCAATGAGGCGTCTCGATCTATCTCTATAGATCTTGATGCCTAATATATAAGCAGCTTCTCCAAGGTCCTTCATTGAAAAACACTTATTCAATTAGGCCTTTATACTTTCCAAGAATTCTATATCATTTCCCATCAATAGTATGTCATCCACATATAATAAGAGAAATGCTACAGAGCTCCCACTCACTTTCTTGTAAACACAGGCTTCTCCATAAGTCTGTTAAACCCAAACGCTTTGATCATCTCATCAAAACGAATATTCCAACTCCGAGATGCTTGCACCAGTCCATAGATGGAGCGCTGGAGCTTGCATACCTTGTTAGCATTCTTAGGATCGACAAAACCTTCCGGTTGCATCATATACAATTCTTCCTTAAGAAAGCCATTAAGGAATGCTGTTTTGACGTCCATCTGCCATATCTCATAATCATAGTATGCGGCAATTGCTAACATGATTCGGACGGACTTCAGCTTCGCTACGGGTGAGAAAGTCTCATCATAGTCAACCCCTTGAACTTGTCGATAACCCTTAGCGACAAGTCGAGCCTTATAGATGGTAACATTACCATCCGCGTCCGTCTTCTTCTTAAAGATCCATTTGTTTTCTATGGCTCGCCGATCATCGGGCAAGTCAGTCAAAGTCCATACTTCGTTTTCATACATGGATCCTATCTCGGATTTCATGGCTTCTAGCCATTTCTCGGAATTCGGGCCCGCCATCGCTTCTTCATAGTTCGAAGGTTCACCGTTGTCTAACAACATGATTTCCAGGACAGGGTTGCCGTACCACTCTGGTGCGGAACGTGTCCTTGTGGACCTACGAAGTTCAGCAGTAACTTGATCCGAAGCTTCATGATCATCATCATTAACTTCCTCCCCATTCGGTGTAGGCACCACAGGAACATCTTCCCGCGCTGCGCTACTTTCCGGTTCGGAAGGGGTGACTATCACCTCATCAAGTTCCACTTTCCTCCCACTCAATTCTTTCGAGAGAAACTCTTTCTCCAGAAAGGACCCGTTCTTGGCAACAAAGATCTTGCCTTCGGATCTGAGGTAGAAGGTATACCCAATGGTTTCCTTAGGGTATCCTATGAAGACGCATTTTTCCGACTTGGGTTCGAGCTTTTCAGGTTGAAGTTTCTTGACATAAGCATCGCATCCCCAAACTTTTAGAAACGACAGCTTAGGTTTCTTCCCAAACCATAATTCATACGGTGTCGTCTCAACGGATTTCGATGGAGCCCTATTTAAAGTGAATGCGGCAGTCTCTAAAGCATAGCCCCAAAATGAGAGCGGTAGATCGGTAAGAGACATCATAGATCGCACCATATCCAATAGAGTGCGATTACGACGTTCGGACACACCGTTTCGTTGAGGTGTTCCAGGCGGCGTGAGTTGTGAAACGATTCCACATTTCTTTAAGTGCGTACCAAATTCGTGACTTAAATATTCTCCACCACGATCTGATCGTAAGAACTTTATTTTCCTGTCACGTTGATTCTCAACCTCACTCTGAAATTCCTTGAACTTTTCAAAGGTTTCAGACTTGTGTTTCATTAGGTAGACATACCCATATCTACTTAAGTCATCATTGAGAGTGAGAACATAACGATATCCTCCGCGAGCCTCAACACTCATTGGACCACACACATCGGTATGTATGATTTCCAATAAGTTGGTTGCTCGCTCCATTGTTCCGGAAAACGGAGTCTTGGTCATCTTACCCATGAGGCATGGTTCGCACGTGTCAAATGATTCGTAATCAAGAGACTCCAAAAGTCCATCTGCATGGAACTTCTTCATGCGTTTGACACCAATGTGACCAAGGCGGCAGTGCCACAAGTATGTGGGACTATCGTTATCAACTTTACATCTTTTGGTATTCACACTATGAATATGTGTAACATCACGTTCGAGATTCGTCAAGAATAAACCATTGACCAGCGGGGCATGACCATAAAACATATCTCTCATATAAATAGAACAACCATTATTCTCGGATTTAAATGAGTAGCCATCTCGAATTAAACGAGATCCAGATACAATGTTCATGCTCAAAGCTGGCACTAAATAACAATTATTGAGGTTTAAAACTAATCCCGTAGGTAAATGCAGAGGTAGCGTGCCGACGGCGATCACATCGACCTTGGAACCATTCCCGGCGCGCATCGTCACCTCGTCCTTTGCCAGTCTCCGCTTATTCCGCAGTTCCTGTTTTGAGTTACAAATATGAGCAACTGCACCGGTATCAAATACCCAGGAGCTACTACGAGTACTGGTAAGGTACACATCAATTACATGTATATCACATATACCTTTGGTGTTGCGCCTTCTTGTCCGCTAAGTATTTGGGGCAGTTCCGCTTCCAGTGACCACTTCCCTTGCAATAAAAGCACTCAGTCTCAGGCTTGGGTCCATTCTTCGACTTCTTCCCGGCAACTGGCTTACCGGGCGCGGCAACTCCCTTGCCGTCCTTCTTGAAGTTCTTCTTACCCTTGCCTTTCTTGAACTTAGTGGTTTTATTCACCATCAACACTTGATGTTCCTTTCTGATCTCCACCTCCGCTGATTTCAGCATTGAATATACCTCAGGAATGGTCTTTTCCATCCCCTGCATATTGAAGTTCATCACAAAGCTCTTGTAGCTCGGTGGAAGCGACTGAAGGATTCTGTCAATGACCGCGTCATCCGGGAGATTAACTCCCAGCTGAGACAAGCGGTTGTGTAACCCAGACATTCTGAGTATGTGCTCACTAACAGAACTATTTTCCTCCATTTTACAGCTGAAGAACTTGTCGGAGACTTCATATCTCTCGACCCGGGCATGAGCTTGGAAAACCATTTTCAGCTCTTCGAACATCTCATATGCTCCATGCTTCTCAAAACGCTTTTGGAGCCCCGGTTCTAAGCTGTAAAGCATGCCGCACTGAACGAGGGAGTAATCATCAGCACGTGATTGCCAAGCGTTCATAACGTCTTGGTTCTCTGGGATGGGTGCTTCACCTAGCGGTGCTTCTAGGACATAATCTTTCTTGGCAGCTATGAGGATGATCCTCAGGTTCCGGACCCAGTCCGTATAGTTGCTGCCATCATCTTTCAGCTTGGTTTTCTCTAGGAACGCGTTGAAGTTGAGGACAACGTGGGACATTTGATCTACAAGACATATTGTAAAGATTTTAGACTAAGTTCATGATAATTAAGTTCATCTAATCAAATTATTCAATGAACTCCCACTCAGATAGACATCCCTCTAGTCATCTAAGTGAAACATGATCCGAGTTAACTAGGCCGTGTCCGATCATCACGTGAGACGGACTAGTCAAGATCGGTGAACAGCTCCATGTTGATCGTATCTTCTATACGACTCATGCTCGACCTTTCGGTCCTCCGTGTTCTGAGGCCATGTCTGTACATGCTAGGCTCGTCAAGTCAACCTAAGTGTATTGCGTGTGTTCCGAGGCCATGTCTGTACATGCTAGGCTCGTCAACACCCGTTGTATGCGGACATTAGAATCTATCAAAACAACGAACCTTCGCAACGGTGCACAGTTAGGGGGAACACTTTCTTGAAATTATTATAAGGGATCATCTTACTTACTACCGTCGTTCTAAGCAAATAAGATGCAAAACATGATAAACATCACATGCAATCAAATAGTGACATGATATGGCCAATATCATTTTGCTCCTTTGATCTCCATCTTCGGGGCGCCATGATCATCTTCGTCACCGGCATGACACCATGATCTCCATCATTGTGTCTTCATGAAGTTGTCACGCCAACGATTACTTCTACTTCTATGGCTAACGCGCTTAGCAATAAAGTAAAGTAATCTACATGGCGTTATTCAATGACACGCAGGTCATACAAAAAATAAAGACAACTCCTATGGCTCCTGCCGGTTGTCATACTTATCGACATGCAAGTCGTGATTCCTATTACAAGAATATGATCAATCTCATACATCACACATATCATTCATCACATCTTCTGGCCATATCACATCACATAGCACATGCTGCAAAAACAAGTTAGACGTCCTCTAATTGTTGTTGCAAGTTTTTACGTGGCTTGTATAGGTTTCTAGCAAGAACGTTTCTTACCTACGTAAAACCACAACGTGATATGCCAATTTCTATTTACCCTTCATAAGGACCCTTTTCATCGAATCCGTTCCGACTAAAGTGGGAGAGACAGACACCCGCTAGCCACCTTATGCAACTAGTGCATGTCAGTCGGTGGAACCTGTCTCACGTAAGCGTACGTGTAAGGTCAGTCCGGGCCGCTTCATCCCACAATACCGCCGAAACAAGATAAGACTAGTAGTGGCAAGAAAAATTGACAACATCTACGCCCACAACTACTTTGTGTTCTACTCGTGCATAGTAACTACGCATAGGCCTGGCTCTGATACCACTGTTGGGGATCGTAGCAGAATTTTAAAATTTCCTACGCATCACCAAGATCCATCTATGGAGTATACTAGCAACGAGGGGAAAGGAGTGCATCTACATACCCTTGTAGATCGCGAGCGGAAGCGTTCTAATGAACGGGGTTGATGGAGTCGTACTCGCCGTGATCCAAATCACCGATGACCGAGTGCCGAACGGACGACACCTCCGCGCTCAACACACGTACGGAGCAGCGACGTCTCCTCCTTCTTGATCCAGCAAGGGGGAAGAAGAGGTTGATGGAGATCCAGCAGCACGACGGCGTGGTGGTGGAAGTAGCGGGATCCCGGCAGGGCTTCGCCAAGCACAAGCGGGACGGAGAGGTGTTGCAGGGGGAGAGGGAGGCGCCAAGGGCTATTGTGCTGCTGCCCTCCCTCCCCCCCACTATTTATAGGGGTCCTGGGGGGGCGGCCACCCTGGAGATCCCATCTGAGGGGGGGCGGAGGCCAAGGGGGTGGCTTGCCCCCCAAGGCAAGTGGGGCGCCCCCCACCCCTAGGGTTTCCAACCCTAGGCGTAGGGGGAGGCCCAAGGGGGGGCGCCCCAGCCCACTAAGGGCTGGTTCCCTTCCCACTTCAGCCCATGGGGCCCTCCGGGATAGGTGGCCCCACCCGGTGGACCCCCGGGACCCTTCCGGTGGTCCCGGTACAATACCGATAACCCCCGAAACTTTCCCGGTGGCCGAAACTGGACTTCCCATATATAATTCTTCACCTCCGGACCATTCCGGAACTCCTCGTGACGTCCGGGATCTCATCCGGGACTCCGAACAACTTTCGAGTTTCCGCATACTAATATCTCTACAACCCTAGCGTCACCGAACCTTAAGTGTGTAGACCCTACGGGTTCGGGAGACATGCAGACATGACCGAGACGCCTCTCCGGTCAATAACCAACAGCGGGATCTGGATACCCATGTTGGCTCCCACATGTTCCACGATGATCTCATCGGATGAACCACGATGTCGAGGATTCAATCAATCCCGTATACAATTCCCTTTGTCAATCGGTATGTTACTTGCCCGAGATTCGATCGTCGGTATCCCAATACCTTGTTCAATCTCGTTACCGGCAAGTCTCTTTACTCGTACCGTAATGCATGATCCCGTGGCTAACTCCTTAGTCACATTGAGCTCATTATGATGATGCATTACCGAGTGGGCCCAGAGATACCTCTCCGTCATACGGAGTGATAAATCCCAGTCTCGATCCGTGCCAACTCAACAGACAATTTCGGAGATACCCATAGTGTACCTTTATAGTCACCCAGTTACGTTGTGACGTTTGGCACACCCAAAGCACTCCTACGGTATCCGGGAGTTGCACGATCTCATGGTCTAAGGAAAAGATACTTGACATTGGAAAAGCTCTAGCAAACGAACTACACGATCTTTGAGCTATGCTTAGGACTGGGTCTTGTCCATCACATCATTCTCCTAATGATGTGATCCCGTTATCAATGACATCCAATGTCCATAGTCAGGAAACCATGACTATCTGTTGATCAACGAGCTAGTCAACTAGAGGCTTACTAGGGACACGTTGTGGTCTATGTATTCACACATGTATTACGATTTCCGGATAACACAATTATAGCATGAACAATAGACAATTATCATGAACAAAGAAATATAATAATAACCATTTATTATTGCCTCTAGGGCATATTTCCAACACCAAGTAGAGAAAGTATGTTAGCTCATGCCTCTCCCTCATATAAAATTACAAGAATGATTATCGGTACTTTTTATCGATTACCTAGGGACAAATAACTTTCTTTTTGACAAAAGCTACCCACTTTTACTACCTTGCAATTTATCCGTAGTTTTATTCCCGCAAAGTACTCGTAGTTCTATTCTTGCAAAATAGTTTCATACTTGTTCTAGGTAAACCAAACGTCAAGTGTGCGTAGAGTTGTATCGGTGGTCAATAGAACTTGAGGGAATATTTGTTCTGCCTTTAGCTCCTCGTTGGGTTCTACACTCTTATTTATCGAAGAAGGCTACAAACGATCCCCTATACTTGTGGGTTATCACCATGTAGCAAGCAACATGGGGAGATCGAACATGCATCCAAATGATTTCCCTAGGTTTTCATCCTTGCCGTCAGGTCTTATCTCAAGGCGGGGGAATTGCCGGGCCTCAACTGAGATAACGTACGGTTTTACAATTTTCTACCGAATAAATCAACACCTTCTATTTTGGCGCCAACTTCCGACTCGCTTCAGCCGTCCGATCTTCATTCAATGACAACATACCGGTTCGCGCGGAGTTACGATGCAAGCATAGCCATCCACCTGGCATCAAGCGGCTCTCGTCCTCGCCGTTGTTACGATTTGAATTCCCTTTCCGTCACCAGACACACTTCACAACGGGAAGGCTACGATTCAAGGCCATAACCCCTTTCCAACTTATTATATATCCAGATCCCTCAGAGTTCAAAACTTTCCGCATGTAAGCTTGTGCCTAGAGCCATGGCAGAACCAACCCGAGCTTGCGCCTAGAGCCGTGGCAGAACCAACCCGAGCTTGGGTAGAACCAACCTGATCTCACAAAGCGATCCCATCATATGTTTCCACACAAGAACGCACGCGGCCACACGCGTGAACACAGGGAGAAAGAACAGAACAACGAAGCGGCAGGACCCCCAATAACATTCGGCTCTCTCGCTAACCCTAACAGAAAGCAATGCCTTCCTTTTTCGCCTTCCTAACATTCGGCTCTGGCGTCGAGCGGCTATCGTCCTCGCAGCCGCCGCTATTTGAACCCCCTTTCCGCCACCAGACACTCCACTATCGGAAGGTCGTAATTGAAGGCCATAATTCCCTTCCAACCCGCTCCAGGTCCAGCCCCCTCAGAGTTCAAAGCTTTCCGCACGCAAGCCCGCATCGCCAGCCGCGCCGAACCAACCCGATCTCGCAGAGCGATCCCATCGCAGGTTTCCACAGAAGCACGCACGCCGCACACACATGAGCACGGAGAGAAAAGAAACAGAACAGCGGAGCGGCAGGATCCGCAACAGCATTCAGCATTAGGATCATTAGGAAAGCCGTCATGGCAAATCGTCTCATTTCTTCTAGACCAAGATAAGACGGATGATGAGATGAAAGCTTATAAATCCGTTCATTCACTTGGGTATCATGCAATGTTGGGGAGAGGAACATGAATCCATCCTCCAACAATTTCAGTGCCAAACAAAAAACGTTGCAGCACGCACGCACGCACGGACGGACGGACGCGCTCGTGAGTATATTTTCTGCTGGAGTAGTAGTATATTTGGATTGGTGAGCGTCGTACGCGTCCTCTTCTCTCTCTCTCTCCCGGTCGGTCGGTCGGTCGTCTCCCTATCCGCCTCCCCTCCTCTCTCCCAACGACCAGACCAGAGCCAGAGATCTGCCTCCCTCCCTCCCCTCCCCGAGCGCGACGGCTAGGGTTCCTCGCCGCCGCCGGCCCGCCGCCGTTCCTCTGCGGCGCGCCCAGCCGGCCGAGGCCCCCGCCGCCCCGCCGCCCGCACCGGAGCCCAGCAGCGCCTCCCTCCCTCCCTCCCGCCCTGCCGCGGCTGGTCCCGCCGCCTGGAGCGACCCCGGCGACCGGTCCATAGG
>NC_057799.1:3923913-3935626 GCF_018294505.1 Triticum aestivum | reverse complement strand
TCTGTTTTCCTGATTCTTCTGTCGGATGAGTTTTTTTTTTCTAGAATACGTGTCTGTATGATGAGCGCTTGCTGTAGTAGATTGGGTATTGCGAGGAGGATGCATCCAGCGACGGCTGTTCCTTGACGAGTAGTTGCTGCGTGATTTTCCCAGTGCGTGTTCGAGTATACACGTGGAAGGGATTTTGCCTGGTAGGTGTTTGTGATAATGCTTGAAGGGGCAAATCTTCACAAATCGCAGTTTGACTTTTTTCAGACGAGCAAATGTACATGTTAGCAACAGCGAAACATGTTAGGCTGACGACATATGTGTTTAATCTGCACTGCCTTGGCCTGAAATCATCAAAGCTTATAGTGGTAGTGTGCAGTTTGAGAGCAGCAGGAGCTTTCTCTCGGTTGTACTGGCCCAAATTAGTACTAGTGGAAAGTATTGTTGGCATGATAGATGTCCTGAATTTTGTTTATGATTGGGGACATAGTGGTACTGTTGCGCTGTGTTGTTGATTTTATTATAAATAGTTGGACCCTAAAATATTATTACCGTTTAAAGTGACCGTTTCTCCTTTTGCATGCTAGCCGGTTGCGCCCTCTGGTGGTGGATCTCGGGCCAACTATTCTGGATGCATCTATGACATGGTGGACAAGGCAGCAGAAACGAGTCAGCGTGAGGTGGCAGCCGAGGGAGTTGTTTTGTGGGATGAAGCATTGGTAAAGACAAGCCCAGAGGATCTGCAGATGCGTTGCAAGGAGTTGCGCTGTTATAATGACATCACTGTCATGTGTTTGAAGAAAGATGTTAACTGTGACCTGGAAAAGGATGGTTTGTGGCCAAAAATTGAAGCTGAGGTCTCTACTCCTGCCCACCAAGATTCAGTTCCTTTGAATTTTGGGTGTAACCTTGCTGTTTGTTTGGATGGCAAGGCTGGTGAGATTGGTGAAGTATCTGAACACAGAACTGGCATGGAGAGAGCGGCTTGTGGCTCACAGGGAGGAGGTATGCTGTCATTTGACCGTGGATTCTGGAAGGGGGCTGTTGGAGACAAGAATCAGTTTCCCAGGATGGAAGGATGCCATGAAAATGGGGGCTTGTCAGATTTGGGAAACCATGACACTGACAAGTTTCCACAAGGTGCTGATGCCCTGAGTTTGATCGATGATAATCATGAGCTGGGAAGGGATTGTTTTCTGGCAAATATCGATGAAGAGGTGTCCTTCCCCGTTGATGAAGCTTCGATCCCTTCCTTCTACCAGAAGAGCTATATGGATGTTTTTGTAGAAGATAGCAAGTCATGCATAGAGAAATTAACTCAAGATTCACTGGAAGGAGATATGCTTTCATGTGAGCGCGATGCCAGATTTCGTACTGAGGCTTCTGGAGACGAGAATCAACATCATAGGATGGCGGTGTCAAAGGGTCAGGTTTCATCTATTTGTAAAGATGCAAATAGTCCGAGTTTAAATGCTTGTGGTCTCTTTCCTGAAATAGAAGTTCTACGCCAACAGGCTGACAAAGAATACAAGGTCTTTGAACTACCCCCAGAGATATACCTGGCTAGATCTTCCTATAACCCACCTTGCCTAGATGGACTTTGTCGTAGTGGCAAGGAATCATCTGCTGTGTGCCTGGGCCATCAAGATTCTTCTGGTGTCAAATCACGTTGTCCAGATCATTTGGTACAAGAGCTCAATGCATATAACTCTTCCATTGACAAACCTTGCTCTGCCAATTTTGTTGAAACTGCCAATGATGAAGAATCACAAAATAAAATTTCGGAGTCATTAAATGCCTCCAAGCGTAGGAATCCAAGAAGAGCCGCCTCATCAAGAAATCGCGCTCCTGCGGAACATGATCATCAAATAAACAAAGGAAGCAGTAGCACATGCAAATCTAAGAAGGTTGAGAGTTCGTGCTCATTAGTTGAAAGCACCTTGATTAAGTTCCCAAGCAAAACTACCAAGGTAAGAAGTGGCATCAACAGACCAGTGAATTCGACTGCCTGGGGCAGTCTAGAAAAGCTGGTGGATGGTTTTGGTCAGAACTGTGAACCTTCTACCTCTAATTCTCATCTGATTTCCCTTGAAAATGGTGGGAGATCAAACAAAAGATCTGGGAAGAAAGAGCAGCCCATTGTTCGAAAGGCTCGAAGTTCAAGATGTCCAAAAAATAAGTTCCCTGCCTTTTCTGTTACCAGATATGCACCGGATGAATTGAATGGCGAACCTACCTTTTCAGTCATGGATGGTGCTTATGGCTCCGCAGAAGGTTACATAGGAAACTTCCCTAAGTTGGCTCCTCGTGCATTTCTCAATGTTTCTGATGATGCTCACAGATCTGTGCAACATATGTCTATCCAGACTGACATGCAGCAGTTAGACAGGTGCTTGGATAGTGTTGCTCAAGAAACATGTCCTGCGTACATGTGTGGAGAGTTTGCTAAATCAATTTCCGAACCTTCTCTTAATAATGGCGGTGTTGGATTTTCACCCGACTCTGTTTTGGAGGTAGCCTCTGTTACATGTGAAAACAACACCTCTGCAAGCCATGATGTTAAACTGCGTGGGAACCCATCTTATCCTGCTGTATTGACCGAAAGTGATCTTCATGCATCTGATTTATCTATTCCTGACTTTGGAAAAAATCATGCGTCATCATCAACAGATTTTGAGCAGCAGCCCAAAACTGTGAGGGGTGATGAGAACACAAGAAGCGAAGAGATTAATCAGTCTCATGCCATAATTGGTTATGTTGGTGAGGGAAAAGTGCAAGGCTTAGAGAAGTCCAATGCAGTGAGGAAAACTAAGATGTTGGAAAAGCAGAAAGGCCGAAAGAAAGATGGAATAAAGGGAAATAACATAAGGGATGGAAGTTCCACCAAAATTTCATCAAGTGAAGCTTCAAAATACAGGGTCTTCTCCGATGATCCATCTTCACTTGTTTCATCAGGACCTTTAAAGTTCAGTTCTTGTTTTGAGGTCGTAACTTCTGCCACACAGGGTATCAGTATGCATGAACATGGCTGGGTGCAGGGTCCTTCTGTAATTGGCAAGGAGAAAACGAGTGCACTTAACAATGTAAAATCACCGAGGTGCAAGAAAAGTGGTGGTCTTAGAGGGAAGAAGGATATGGTGCGGGATCCACATGTGAAGCAAGAAAGCAAGAAGAAAAATATAGCAGATGCCATTTTCATTGATTCTGGATCGTCTACTTTACCTTATCAGCTCGCTACTGATCTGGCAACATCTCATACGAATGAACACGGTAGGTCTCCTGTTATTTGAATTTTATTACTTGATCCTGTTTAACTGTCATATATCAAGTAACTTCAGTAGATACTGACATTCTTCTAATTTTTATAGGTTATCGTAGTCCAGCTATTGAATATACATTTCAGAATCCAGCCGCTATATCTACCGAATTACCTGGAAATGCTGCTGGCTCAACAGGTGGGGTATCTGTACCGCAGCCTAAACGTGCTGCATGGGCATGTTGTGATGATTGCCAAAAGTGGCGCTGCATACCATCTGAATTGGCAGACGTCATTGGAGAAAACAGATGGTATAGCTTTTCTTCCTGTTACCTTTTGATCATGTTCCAGGGCTGCACTTGTCTGCTAATAGCCTAATCTAACTGAGAATCATATACTGGAGTTTTGTACTACATCGCTCCGCTCTGTGAGAATTCAGATTTTCCTTTTAAAGTTCTTCCTTTTTGCTTAGATAGTTTTAATTTTCCAGGCTACTAATCCTGAATCATCAACTTGAGCTGCAATGGTTTTCGTAGAAAGGTGCTAATTTGGTTAATGTCAAGAGATTAACTGGGATCATATACTGGAGTTTTGTACTACATCGCTCCGCTCTGCGAGAATTCAGATTTTCCTTTTAAAGTTCTTCCTTTTTGCTTAGATAGTTTTAATTTTCCAGGCTACTAATACTGAATCATCAACTTGAGCTGCAATGGTTTTCGTAGAAAGATGCTAATTTGGTTAATGTCAAGAGATTAACTGGGATAATACTGTCACACACACTACATTCCCTCATGTGTTGTGTAAAGCTGACATGTCGATACTATCTTCATGTAATTCCATTTAGAATCTTGGCAGTAGCTGCTAGCCCAGTTACTCAGTGGAAGAAATACTCCTTGATTGTTCCCATGCAAACAGATGTGGAGCTACAATTTTTTGTCTGTGGGTTCGGTTCTAATATATAGTTCTGTGTGTTGGGTCCATCCCTCTAATAATCTGTGTTTCATCAAGGGTGTTTCCAAGAAATGCACTGCTCATGCATATTAAGATTTTTATACAAATATAATATGGGAGCCCCACAACCTATCATGTGGCTCTGCTACTCTGTGAAAATATGTATTTTGGTATTTCTTTTGCTCTTTCTGTTATGTTCTGTTGTGATATAGTGCATTTGTGTGCTAATTTTAATCATGGTTCATATATCATATGCTTTATGCTTCTGATCCATCCTTGTTACTGTGAAGGACTTGCAAGGACAATGATGACAAGGCGTTTGCTGATTGTTCTATACCACAAGCGAAGACAAACGCTGAGATCAATGCTGAGCTTGAACTTTCAGATGCTTCTGCTGATGAAGCTGACAAGGATGGATCAAACTCAAAAGGTTTTGAATTGTTTTTGCATTTTTCTTCAGTACACTTTCTAGCATAGTTAAAAAAGCGCGCCTAGGCTCTAGTGCTTAATTGCGCTTGATGTGCGCATACACTTTGGTCAGAAAAGCACAAGGCGGTGGGCAAACACACAATTAACGCCTAGCACTTTTTTTAAACTTTGCTTTCTAGTCATAATACATAAGGCTCTATGTTGCACATCAATAGATTCTGATTTTAGGATGCTCTTTTGCATCATTTCTGTTGTGTAGCTTCTAGGGCACCGTCCTGGACAAATCTTAGATCGAACACATATCTACATCGTAACCGAAGGAATCAATCCATCGATGAGGTATGTGCTGATTGTACGATTCACTCACCTTTTTCTGTATTGATCATATTCATCTACTTCTCTGATTGCAGTTATAAGGACAGTTAGTAAATAAAGTTGGTATAGATTCTTATAGTTAGTGTAGTGGAGTCAGAACCTGACAATGTTATCAAGCTTAATGGGGATGAGTGTGGTGCACTTTTAGAATTCCAAATAAATTTCAATCTTCCTCGACTTCCACTTGTTGGATGGGCTGGGAAAAATTGCTGGAGAAGTGCATAATAAAATGATAAACATTTGTACCATAGTCAGTGTGAATCAGAGATGGGCGGATGGCTATTCTTAGCTAAGTAATTAAGTGCACACAGTCACACACTTGCAGTAGATTTTTTTTGCATAATACCATCTCTTACTTTCTACTTATAGGATGAATAGTGAACTGTGGGAAAGTCAAGTGTATAAAAAAGAACAAATTTGCACCCTAGTCACTGCTAATTCTCTTCTCAACAAATGCATTTTCTCTCCTGTGACAACTATTCTAATCCATTATAGATTATACTATTTTGAACCAGTGTACACAATGTATTGATTCTTTGTTCTTGATTCATGGAGCGTGAATACCAGTTAACATATGAAAATAATGGCCTGATTTTTTATCTTATGTATTTTTTACATTGAAAATACTATCAGAGCATGGTATGCAACTGCAAGCCTCCTCAAGAAGGCCGAATGGGTTGTAGAGATGGCTGTTTGAACAGAATGCTCAACATTGAATGTGCAAAACGTACATGTCCATGCGAGGAGCAATGTTCTAATCAGCAGGTCAGTTTTTGCATTTTTTTCTTTGTTCTGATGCATATTTCCTGTATTATATTGGGTTTGATCTTATAAAATATCTAAAACAGTTTCAAAGGCGCAACTATGCAAAAATTGCATGGTTCCATTCTGGTAAGAAGGGCTATGGATTGAAGTTGCAAGAAGAAGTATCTGAAGGGCGGTTCCTTATTGAATATGTTGGCGAGGTACCAATTCAGACTGCCTACTTTTTTAATCCTTTCTTCTGTTGGTGGTGATCATCCTGTGGGATGGGTTGGGTCACTTGGGTGCATGTGTGGTCGCTATATTCCTGTTGGTGCATGTGCATGTTAGTTTTGTTCTATTTGTAATATTTAGGTTCATTTTGAGGTATACAAGTTTGAGCTACTTATGTTAAGCAGCAATAAAAACATCTCTTCCTTTTCGCCCACACTAGTAAAGTGCCCGTGCGTTGCAACAGAGGGAATATAGTTCAATGGTGCTCATTAATTTGAGACAAATTAATACAATAATTTCTACCACTCACACATCTTTTGACCAAAACAAATTGATACTATAATTGATCAGGGTAGCTATATTTCACCAAAAAAATCTGTAGCACAACCTGTACATGGCCTCAGTCGCGCGTCGTGACAAACACCTACATCTTCTCCAGCAACCATTGTGGCTCTCTCCCGTGCCGCCATCCTTCTCCTTGATTGCTTCACAGCTGACCCTCTGGCTTCTTGTCAACCGGCTGAGAGTCCACGAGAGGATTTTATGACGAAACTTTCTACACCATCCAAAGATATTACACCATTCAAGTCCATTGGGTTGCTCACACAATCCAAAAAGCACATTGCCTGCCTATAGGCACATCTGAGGATTGTGCCCGTGAGCACAAGCAGCGTGCCAAAACAAACTGAAATATTACATCGTGTTGAATATGCTGAATATGGAAACTGGTTCGCCACTTCCACGAAACGGGACTCTGGGTGCAGCTAGCACTATTGTCTAATGGCTCACCTAACCTTCTTGTCCACGAAACGGGAATAGGCAAAAGGATTCAAAGTAATCAATACTTTCATGGCCCAGTCATACCAGTCGGTCCATATGCATGATGTAAATGCCCATCATCTATTTTGACACAGTTGTAACATAATTTTGTTGTTTTTCCAACATGCAAATAATTACACGCTCCACCCATAATACATATTTACAGCCCACAGGGTTACAAATCCTCCTGCTCTTCTGTTCCATTAAAATCCAAAAGTATTTTTACCAAAGTATAAATCGTACCTTTAAAGAAGGTCCTTGATATAATGTCTTTGTTGATTTGTTTACTTCGTTGTTCTCTCAGGTCCTTGATATAACGACTTATGAATCCCGCCAAAGAGATTATGCTTCTAAGGGCAAGAAGCATTTCTACTTTATGGCACTAGATGGTGGTGAGGTAGGCTTTATAATTTCTGTCATTATGTTTTGCCCAAGAACTCTTCTATTGTATTAGTTTTTAACATCCTATGTTTAGTTGCAAGCCTTTCACCATTTTCTATGTGTTTGATGCTAAATATCTTATTATTTCCCTTTATATCCTTCTGTCTGCCATTAATAGATGATACCACACACATAAGTACATAACCCTATGTTGCACCCACTATTCTAAGCCATTTGTCCTGATACTAGTACACAGATAAATCTGTTGGGCCACTTTTAACCTCTTGCTTTGAATCCGTCCAGGTAATAGATGCCTGCACCAAGGGAAACTTGGGCCGGTTCATCAACCATAGCTGCAGTCCTAATTGTCGCACAGAGAAGGTGGAAGTTCTGTTTATTTGTTTATTTGTCCTTGTATTGTTGTGCACATTTCTTGCCTTGCTTGCTAAAATATGCTGATAATCTCTGTTACCAACATGAGCTTACTAAATTATTTCTCCTTGTTTAGTGGATGGTTAATGGAGAAGTTTGCATTGGAATTTTTGCTATGAGGAACATCAAAAAGGTAATGCTAGATATCATCAACAAACTTAGCTTCTCACAAAGCCTTGTCCCACCTCCTATGCCTCATCTTTTTAGATGTTAACTTAAGTTTTTACCTTTAAGGATGATGATTTACTTTGTGATGCTATTTCTAATTGAACTTGCAACAATCGAAGGTCCTCATTTTGTTATTTGACTAGTTTCCTGTATCCGCCTATATCTATATGATGCATGTTGTTGATATTTATTTTCTCACAGGGTGAAGAATTAACGTTTGATTACAACTATGTTCGTGTATCTGGTGCTGCTCCTCAAAAATGTTTTTGTGGCACTGCCAAATGCCGGGGTTACATTGGTGGAGACATATCAGGGTCTGGTATCAGCACCCAACATGTTGCAGAAGCAGAGTATTTTGAACCCACGGTCACTTACAAGGATGCCGAGGAAATGCTAGGAAATGCATGTTCTCATGGTGCAAATCCTATTGTTGTTGAGCTTGAGCATGAAACCTCCATCCAACAAGAAGATTCAAATAACTGCATACCTGTAACCCCAGACTCTGAACCTCACCAAACTTCCCCTGTAACCCCAGACTCTGAACCTCACCAAACTTCCCCTATCTTATTTGAAAATAGTGAGCTAGAAAATTCCTGGGAAATGTGGAGCCCCCAGGATGCCGAAGACCCCACCCGTACACCTGTCCATGTGCCCAGAACAATAGATAGTACTTTGCAGCAGTTACCAGTATATGACACTCAGCCATTAGAATTCTTGCCGAAGGCTCCTAACACAATGGATGGATCAGAGGCTCCAAATGTGATGAATCAATCAGCACGTAGCTCCGATTTGGGGCAAAACCTGGTGGTACCTGGTTTCCATGCTAAGAAGAAAAACAATCTAAAAGATCAGAGAGATGTAAAATCATCATCATGTTCTACTGACAATGAAAATACTCTGGGAGGTAACACTTGCTGCCAAATGTTCTTTTCTTGCTGCCTGGCATAATAAATTTAATGATGTCTCTGGTATCTGCAGTTGAAGCAAGACTGAACAACCTACTGGATCGAGATGGAGGTATTAGCAGACGAAAAGTATGTAACTAACTTATCCATTTTATTGTATACCTTTCTGAATACTGGACTTGGATTGAATATTTTGCTCTAACTTGTAACAAGTATGCTAAATTGGAAACAACACTCTCTGTCTTGTGTATCTGTCCTTAGCCCACTGTGTGCCACAGATCAATGAAATAATTGACTAAGTTGGAAATAGATCATTGTTATCCCTAACTAAAGCAAGAGAAATTATTCAATGTACTGGCTACTTCGCTGCACAATCTCTACCAACTTCAAGTACATGCATACATTCATCTTAGCTGGTGCTTCGTGCACATCGAACCACTAATGCTCCATGCATTTCGTTTCGCTGCAGTGCTTTAGTTGGGACAGAATTTTGATCAGCACTGTAAGTGGCCTCGTAGGTTTAGATGTGCAGTACATCAAACACCACTTTTGCATGGAACGTGGCTTCTTGAACGAAATATCATGGTTTTCATGCATGGACAGATATATCAAAACACAGTTTCCTGTGGCAAGGACACATAGTGAAACAGAGGGAGTAATTTAGATATGACATTGTCACTGAAAGTTGGGAAGGCTTAGGGGATGAGCATAATTTGATTAGTGATGCTGACATTTTCATATAGTGTATGAAAGACATATTACTACGGTGGCACTCACATTTCTTCAGTACAAAAGCTCAAGGATTGTCGAACCTTCTTAGTTTTCAGATTCTTTTTGATTGCTTATACTCGTGTAGATAGCAAGGCATAGCTCCATCTTGGAAGGGTTCACTATTACTAGTGGCACTCACATTTGTAATAGTGCAGATGTTTGTTTCTGCTCCACCTTTTCTTACATGTTCTAACTAGTGGTGTGAACAATTTGTTTTCTAAACAGGATTCAACAAATGGATATTTGAGGCTGCTTCTATTTGTGACCGCAGCAGCACGTGACAATGCCGCGGCCGCAGCGGCACGTGACAATGCCGCGGCCTCAGCGGCACGTGACAATGCGGCGGCCGCAGCAGCATATGATGCGACCGCAATGGAACATGAAAATGCTGCGACCCCAGCAGAACGTGACAATGCTGGGGGCACATCTAAAAGGTTTGGTTACCGTGTTGGGATGTCTAGCAAGTTTTTTGTATCCAGTCTAAGTGAGCTACTATTTAATCTCTTTCAGTGCAAGGGATCTGTCGTTAATTCTTGATGCACTTCTAAAAACAAAATCACGCTCAGTCCTGTTGGATATCATCAATACGAATGGTATATTTCCTTGCCTTTCTGCAACTTCCTATATGAAAGATGATCTTTTATAATTACAAAATGGTAAATTTGTTTCTATTCTGCGACAGGATTGCAAATGCTTCATAATATATTGAAGCAGAATCGAGACACCTTTCTTCGAAGACCTATAATACGGAAGCTTCTGAAGGTTGGCCACTTTTTTGATTTTATCCATTCCTATAATCACCTGTTGTATGGTTTCAGTTGTGATCATCTTTGTATGGTTTTGACCATTGTGATGTCCCATCACCTGGTCTTTTCCTGTGTATTTCACATTTTATTACTATTCTATATTTCCATCAACTAGTCTTTATGAATGTTGGCACCTTCCTTTAGGTGTTGGAGTTTCTTGCTTTGAAGGGAATCCTGAGAGCTGAAAAAATAAATGAAGAAGCCCCACGTGAGGAAATGGAAAGGTTAGGTTATTCTAATTTGTAACTTCTGATTCTACTAAATGAAATGCTGATTAAAGAATTTCATAGTGGGTTGGACGGTTAACCTTTTTCTTTTTATGCAAATATCATACATTTTTCTGTTTTGTTGTAATGGGTTCTTAGTTTGGACTACATAGGGTTTCCCAAAAGGAGAGCAAATTATTGCTTGAGTTATTTCGTTGTATGTTATATGATTGAACTCTCCAGTTTCCTATAAGGGCATTTCCAAGGGCAATCCCCCATTTGCCCAAAAAGTGGGTGGGTGAACAAATGAGGTGTCGAGCCATCACAAATAATTCAAAGAAAAAATATTGCAACACAAAAATTTGTTAAACAATTCAAATAGGAATTCGCAAATTAAAATTCAATTTATTCGGAGATCCTAGGCTTCTATTGGTTTCCATGATGCACACACTCATGATCATTGATAAGTTGTTGATGCACTTATTTACAATGCATAAACAACAACAACAACAACAAGCCTTTCAGTTCCAAACAAGTTAGGGTAGGCTTGAGTTGAAACCCATAAGATTTCGGAACCTAGTCATGGTTCTTAGCATCTTGAGAATATTCTGAATTTCAGCCGGTTCTTGTTCTGGGAGTTCGAGAAGCTCTCCAGCGTAGTCAGCCCATGGGGTGTGAATTGACGGCACTCATCCTCCACCATCATGTTGTGCTCAATTTGTCCAAAGGCCCTCTCCACATCCTTCCTCTCACCTTCTTGCATTTGGGGAAATAGAAACTTTTTGGTACTTTGTCGATTGGAGATTGTCTTCATAGATGTCGCATGTTGAGGGTAGATACCATTGGCAAGGGTGCGTGCTAGGCGCCAGCCAGATGTAGGAGCGGAAATATCAACCGTTTTCCTGCCGGCGAGCGACCTTGCAGCAATCATTGCTTCCGACGAGCGGCCTCGCAACACCTGTGCTTCCAGCGCTACTTCGCCGTGCTCGCCGCTGGCCTTGCAACATCCCCTCGTAGCTTCTTCAGACGCCATTGCAGCATCACTGGCTCATTGGAGTGCTGCTCCCAGCTTGCAGCAATGCTGTAGCTCTCGCAGGCACACAACAGGTGGCGATCCTCGTAGCTCTGCCGTACCCTTGTCTCGCAACTGCGGCACCGGCCATATGGAATGGGAGCACCCTTGTCTGTTGAGGTGTAGAAGGGAATCAGTTGAGGTGCAAAAGGAGAGAGAGAGAGAGAGAGAGAGAGAGA
>NC_057799.1:3918855-3923383 GCF_018294505.1 Triticum aestivum | reverse complement strand
GGAGGGAGAGAGAGGATGAGTGGATGTGGTGCTTCGGCTGGTGATAAGGCAAGAAAGATAAGCGGTAGATGGGCCCACTCAACAAACGTCGCACACAAGTCAGCTGTTGTTTTCGTGTTTACAACTGGGTGTGTCAAATCAGTTTCCATTGGCAAGGTAGTATCCCATGGTATAGTTATTGCCATTAATAGTAGGAAGCGATGCCTAAACATGGCATCATGGAAGGGCAGTTTAGCTGCTAAATAGTATTGGAAGAGCATAACATGACCCTCAGCCCTTACACCAGTTAAGAACTTGATGCCCAAGTGAGAACCTGTGAAGTCAAGAACATGATCCTCTTCCAACTCTAGTACTTCAAGTGCCTCGCTCATCATCACCAATAGGGACGGTGAATAATGGCGAAATCCTTGCTTCGGAACATATTCATTAGTGATGTCAAAACTTGAGTCGGGTTGGTCTTGGGCCGACGGCATGTGGGGCTAGGCAGCGGGTAGCTCCGCGATTGATTTTGGGCGTTGCCGCGGGAGCTAAGGTGAGGCGGCGGCTATCTCGGGAGGGACCCAGATCATGAAATCAGGGTGGACAACGGCGGAGGGGTGAGGCATTGCAATGACGAGTGGGGCAACACGGCGGCGGATAGGGCCTGCGGGTCAAGAGGGCTGGGTTGGGCTCGGGGAGGGGAAATCCCATCTGCTGGTGGGCTCGAGGTGGGGTCAGTGTGGGCCCTATCTGACGTGGAGGCGGATAGTCGAACTCCCCCATTTCTGGCCCAATTTTGGGGAGAAAGGGGCAATGGGCTATCCGCGGACATATGGAGGAGCCCTTCGGACAAGATTTTCGGGCCAAAAGCGAGCAATGCCAGACAAACAACAAATGGGGTGTTTTAGGGCCGCTCCTTGGAAAAGCTCTAACATCTAGTTGGATGGCCTTGTAATTGCTTGTGTTTATAGCAAACATATGCAAGTAAAGTTTTTTTTTTGTTTGAGAAAGCACAAATCGCAAAGGTAGGAACAAAGTTACTTACATCCAAGGGAACAAATGGGGGGGGGGGGATCATTGGACATCCGCCGGCCTGGATCCACGACCCTCGTCGACGATGGTCCTAAGAAGGGTGTGGTGGCCTGGATGCAAGTTGTCATTTGTCAAATGTTGCATGCGTTTGGGTGCTTCCAGAGCATCTAGGATGTGAGGAGCACGACACTCGCAAGGCATTTGCGCCGCTCTTTTGGTGTCATTTGCTTAGCAGTGTGTCACCAGTTGATGAGGGCTTCACCGGGGATGGGGCCGCAGAAGTGGGCGTGGGTCCAGGAGAGGACTTTTAGTAACATCCCGGCTTAATGGGTCTAGGAGATAGACTACTCATAAAAACGAGATGTGCTTTCTTTTCTGGGAGCCCATCCAAAAGGCACCTCAAAGTTAGGCTAAGCGTGCTTGGCTTGGAGCAATTTGAGGATGGGTGACCGACGCGGAAGTTGATCTCGGGTGTGCACGAGTGAGGACAAAGTGCGCAGGAAATGCCTCATCAACCTACGGTGTGGGTTACCTTGAAACATAAGCGGCGTGCAAACAGTTCGTCGAGGAACTCAATCTTGGCAGCTTCCTTTGATGGCCGTAGACCATCGTCAGCCACCATTGCCTGGCCGGGGAGGAAACCTGGGCTGAGACGGCGTTATTGGTCGGCGTCACATTGGTCAGGGAGACGCAACGACTCTTCCAAGCAACAATAATTCCACCTGAAGTACCAACCGCTGGGAGACAAGTGTAACCATCAAACTCTGATCCCACCGTTTAAGGAGTTAGGGAGTTAAAGTTTTGACTTTGGGTATTGGAAGAGACGACAGTAGAGCGAACAGCCATGCACTGGTCTCTGTCGTTAAGACCTCGGAGTTGATATGAGTGAGGTCTTGATTTACAGCTATGTGTAGTTGCAGGTTTTCGGTACTGCGTTACCCTTGACCCTATTAGTCTATCACTAAACCTTGCCGGTGGATAATGGCCATAGAAAAATCTCCATTGCCAATACCTTTGATTTTTGTCCTTTTTGGAGCTTCAGTTGTACAAATTTTCATTGCCTTGTTCTGTACTTTTTATTGTTGCAGATTCAGGGACTCGATGTTGAAATTGACCCGGCATAGTGATAAACAGGTAACGTACTAGAGATGATGGATGCTTTTTAACTTGGTACTTTGGACATGCATCTGCATGCTGTTTATTTGTTAGAATGTTTAGCTGATCCATGGACTAATGCATGGAAACATACGCCATTTTCTGATGTAACTTTATAAATGTAACGAATGAATTAAATAATCGAGGAGGGGAAAACCTTATATAAAAGTGTACATGGATGTGACCATACTTGTGGCGTGCACAGCTTATCCCACAAACCTTTGCTTATTTTCATGTTCATAAAACTTGGTCCCAACTCCCCCACCATTCTTGGCCTGGCTTAACAACAGAGACAGGTCTGCTAGTTAAGTGAGCTACAGTTTCCCCTATGAAAAAATACTGTTACGAGCAGATGCTTTTCATGAAATTGACATGCAGTTGGCTAAGTAGCTATTTGTCAGTTCACATTATTTATTATTTTGTCTTTCCTAGCCCTGTTCACATTCCTTTTAGGTTTTGCAGTAAGAAACAAGGAAATTAAAATTTGTTACTCTCTGCAAGCATAGGTTAGGTTGTTCATGAATAGCTATGGTCTTGTCCAGTTTTCCCAATATCTGATTTTATATTCATTTTAACAGGTCCAAACTATTGCTCGGCACTTCTGTGAGAAGTGGATCCATCCTTATATGGATGGACCTGTTTCAACTTCAAAATGGTGTACAGATTCATATTCCAATAGAAGAAAGCGCAAGAGCCGTTGGGATTATCAACCAGAATCCCACTATAAAATGGTTGGATCACTAGTTCGGAAAGTCTATGGAGAATTGGGTCTTCAGGCTGGCTTGACCAGAAATAGGTCGCAGCCTGTGATGGGAAGCAGCTCAACAGGCACAGACGATGATGTGCCTCCTGGGTTTGAGCCTCAGCAGGGTCGTTCTGTAGCTCCAGGATTCTGCCACCCTAACTTGAATATTTCATATGGGATTCCCATCGCTCATGTTCAGCACTTGGGAACCCCAGAAGTTGAAGGAGGTGGCAACCGTGGCCAGAAATGGAAAGTCGCACCTGGTGTGCCTTTTATTCCTTTCCCACAGTTGCGACGAGGGAGTCCTTGTCCTTCTACTTCAACTCAGATGTCCTGTCATGACGCCATGAGGCAGAACAACAGTTCAGGACATCGAGGAAGAGGTTTCGACAGAGGTGGAAGGGTGCAAAGGAATGGGAGGAATGGGGCAAGAACGAGATATCCGTATGATCATCAAGGAAGAAGATTCCCAAGCAATCATCATAGATCTGAAAGATGGCAGCCCTGGCCCGACGAACATGATGGTGGTTCAGGATCTAGGGGCAGACAATGAATGACCCAGCCCCTGGCATCGAACATCAATTAGTTGTGTGTATACATGGTAATTCCTTCCTGTTCATCAGAAGTGTACACAAGCAAACTGTGTTAGCTTCTCATTCTATGTAACAGAAGTTTTCTACTGATTCCAACAGTAGCAGAACATGTGCTACAGATAGGTAATTGCCATTGCAGTTTTGTTACTAACTAATTAATTTGCTCCCCAATGTGTAATCTCAGTAGGAATAATAATCGATTTGATTCAAATCTTCTTACAGGCCAAAATTGCTAATTCATTCGTTGTCAACTTCTTGATGTTCAGTGTGAGCGGCAATCAATCGGAGGAAGGACTAGTACGATTTTCATTGTAATTTTAATTTTTTTTACTGGTCGTTCTGCCTCCAATTGTCTTTCTTTGTACTGGCCGTTTTTCTGGATAATAATTATCAGTTCTAAGATGCCCTTCGGGTGTCTTTCTTGAAGAAAAAAACTTCTTGATGTCCATGATACCTGTGTTATTTTGTTTTGTTGTGTGCCTGCAGCTTTTGTTTGCAGGAAAGTGATGCGTGCTTTTGATATTCTACAGGAATGTTTTGGCTTAGTATTCCGTTTCTCATCTTCTATGCCAATAATATTCACTGTTAGCTGTGCGTTGGGCCAACTGCAATAGAATCTGGACCTGTGGTGCAAATATAGAAAAGAAAACTATTTGAGTCACAGGATCCGACATGGATGGCTCAGATGAGCATGAAGGCATCCCAGGCCAATGTACATCTCAGGAAATGCCCCCTGAAATACTGTTGAAGTAAATCTCAACTTTCTCATTTTAATTGTTTTGTCCTTAGTAAATAAGACTTCTAAAAACTACACCCGACCCCCCTTGAGCTCTCGCGACCGCGTCGCCCCCGCGGGCGATCGGCCGCGCATGGCCGCCTCCCTTCTCCAGTCCCAACATCTCCCCTTCCTCCTGCCGCCGTCGCTGGCGCCCGCGGCCGCCCTGGCCCCGGGGTCGCTGGTGGCGGCGCCCCCTGACCTTCCCCTCCGGGTGGCTCTCCGGCGCGGGGCGGAGCTGCACCGGGG
>NC_057799.1:3916017-3918424 GCF_018294505.1 Triticum aestivum | reverse complement strand
AGGCGGCGACGGACCGGGTGGCGGCGCGGTTCCCTGGCGCGGTGCGGGCTGGCGGCTGGATGGCGGCGGCGTCGTTGGCGGCGGGGCGGCGCAGCGGTGGGTCCTGGCGGCGGCGCTCGGCCCAGATCTGGGCCCTACGGGCCCCATCTAGGCCTGGGCGGGCCGCCGGCGGGGCTGATCCGTGGCGACTCTTCCGGGAGGCGGGGGAACAGCGCTGAGCGGCGAGGTACTGGCGGCGTCGGCGCCAGCCTGCTGCAGCATGGCCGGCGGGGCTTAGCGGGCCCGTTGCGGGCCAGGGATGGCCTGGTTTGCCCCGCTGCCGTGTCCGGGCAACCGCGACCGTGCCGGAGGCGCGAGCCTCTCGCACGACGGCGGAGGAGGTGGTTCCCTCCCGCTCGGCCTTGGTGTTGCTGCTCCTGTCGCTTGGCTCTTCTCTCCGGCCTTCTTGGCCTCGTGTTGGTGCTCGTAGTGAGACAACTTGGGTGGCGGCTCATCCGCGATGGCGCATGGTGTTGGGCGGTGGTTTGGCTGGTCGGCTCCGGTTGGGCGGTGGGGTTGGTGTGCGGGAGAAATCCTTGCCGGTTCGGCCGGCTCTGATGCGGTGACACTGACGGGTGCCACCTTTCCTTCTTGGAGGGTGTTGGTGGTAGCCATCCTCCACTTCCCTCCGCGTACCGGGGGAAACCCTAGGACTCGTCCGGGCGGCAGCGTCGTCGGCGTCGCATTCCTTCTTGAAGGTGCCGCTTGGTACGCGGCAGATCGGAGCCTCGGGCGGTGGTGGTGTGTCTCCGGAGGGCGCAGCGGTGGCGGTTCATCCATGCTTTGTCAAACTGCCGTTGTTGGCATTCTTTTCTTCTTTTCTTTTGGGCTTGTTGTGCTGCTCGCCCCAGCAATGCTATGTGTATGGTGTTCGTTGCTTTGGAATACAAAGCGGGGGAAACCCTTTTTCGGTAAAACTACATCCTCCGTCCCATAATATAAAAGCTCCGAGAGGATCCCGGCTCATCTGCACCCGTGTTGAATAAAAAATTTAAAAGAAATATTAGAAAAATTCAAAAAGTTCCAATTTTTTTCCCCATAGTAGACAGTTTGATGCGTGAGGTCCGCCCAAATTTTCAAATCATTTGGATCCGATTTTTTTTGCTGAGAGCTACTCAGATGTCCAAATGAGCTATTTGGAGTGAACTTCACGCAATAAATTGTCTACCATGGGAATTTTTTTGGAATATTTCTAGTATTCTTTTTTGAAATTTTTTCTGACCGGGTGTAGATGAGTGTGGGCATCTAATTGCTGCACTCCAAAAGCTCTCTTATACTCCCTCCGTTTCTAAATATAAGTCGTTTTAGGCATTTCAAATAGACAACAACATACGGATGTATGTAGACATATTTTGAATGTAGATTCACTTATTTTGCTCCGTATTTAGTCATTTGTTGGAATCTTTAGAAAGACTTATATTTAGGAACGAAGGGAGTATTATGCATGTGTTTTGAAGTACTTGGCTTCTTATATCTGTAATTATGCAAGAAAACTGTACATGGCAAAATTACGTTGGAAACAAAAAAATATGTCAATATCTTATGAGAAAATTTCGAGTACATGGCAAAATTTGGGTACATGTCAAAGTGGACAATCCCAGCAACAACTATTTGAGTACATGTCAAAACACTACTAGGGAAATGCTTATACACAGGATCTCACCGCTGCTGCTAGTTAGTAGTAGCGCTGTTCCTGGACGGCGCTACTAGTAACTCCATAGATAGCAGTAGCGCTAGAAAACAAAATGACGCTGCTACTATATGGGACCAGACGAGGCCATCGACGGTAGCTGTAGTAGCAGCGCTGTCCAGAATCCAGCTCGACCTGGACTTCGACGCCGGCCCGAGCCCCTGCCCGCCCTCGGCCTCGACGTCGGCCTCCTCCTCCTCCTCGTCCGCGCCTCTCCGGCCTCCTCCTCGTCCGCGCCGTTGCCGCTCCGACCTCCTCCTCGTCCGCTCCGGCCTCCTCCTCCTCCTCCTCCGCTCCGGCCTCCTCCTCCTCAGGTACTGCCCCCACCTCCCCCTGCCCCCACCTCCCCCTGTCTCTGTCTATTAGTTATTTTTTTAGAAATGAAACTAGGTTTTCAATTTAGGGTTCAATTAGGTAGGGCAAATTTAGCAAATGAAGTAGCTAACTAGTAGCAAATTTTAGGGGAAATTTAGCAAATTTTAGGGCAATTTTAGCAAATTTTAGGGCAAATTTAGCAAATTTAGCAAATTTAGCAAGTTAGCAAATTAGGGCAGTAGCTAATTAACAAATTCTTGTTTTTTTTAGCAAGTTAGCAATTTTTTGTAGCAAGTTTGTGCTTGAATGATATATTTTCAGCAACTAAAAAACAATAGCAAAAACTAGGTTAGCTATATAAGT